>NC_080059.1:11357810-11380310 GCF_026212465.1 Amaranthus tricolor | reverse complement strand
AAGATAAAATATATCCATGTGAGATCTTGTTAGATTTGTCTTAATGCATACTTTTTATCATATATTTTTTATAATTTTTTATTATATGTATTTAGAGATATTGAGGTTTAAAATTTGCATTGAAAACTGTGCAAAAAGTAAATGGAAAGAACAAAAAGAAACAAAGGGAGTAATTGCTTAGGCGTCTTAGTGGGTCTTGTGTTTGACTCCTATATAAGACTATCATTGTACATATTATGTTTTTGTCAAGTAAGAAATAAAAGGAAGTATAGGGCAGGAGCTTAGCAGTGCTCGAAACTGTCTTACTTGGGTGTTTGGATTAATCTTTCTTCTTCTTTCTTTAATCTCTATCTTCGTGATAAATCTTTCAATTAGCAAATAAAGGCAGTGGACAGAATTGAATCTGTCACACACTTCTAGACTTGAAAGGATCAACATAAGTAACCAACACAACATATATCTGAGTGACATTATTTGGTGCTATGGGGGAGAGAATCATGGAATGAAAAGTGATAAGCTATAATATTGGCCTTGTTTGGTGAATAGCTTTTGGGTTGAGTTTTCGATTAGCTTTTGGCTTTCGGCTCATTGGTTGGTCAAAAAACCAAAAAACGTGTTCGGTAAATGATTTTTTACCCAACTGAAAAGTTGGCTTTGAAGCCAAAATCAATGTTACCTTTTCTCAATGGCTTTTGGCTCACTTTTACTCTAAAAACCAACAACCAATACTTAATTTTACTAAACATCTCCCAAAACAGCTAGCTTAAGAACCAACAAAAACAGCCAACACTTTCAGCTGGTCAAATAAACCAACTAAAAAGCCAACAACCAACAACCATTTGCCAAACATCCCCATATGTATTTTTTAGATTTTCTTGACAAACGACTTATTTTTTTAATTATTTCTTTCAATTTCATTGATTTTTTTTCATGATCATGGAATGTGATTAAGTTTAACTGAGTTGGTTGTCAGTCCATGGAAAAAAAAGCTGCCGTAAATACATTTGCGGAAACGGTCGCGATAATGCGGAAAACGACTATAACGGAGAAATAACACGAATCGCGACCGAGGCAGTATGATTTTTCTATAATTTAAGTGATAGTAATAATTAAAGTTAATGGGTATTAATGAAATTTTAACAGGAAGACAAATAACATTGAAACTATAAATTTCGATATCGATATAAAGGTAAAATAACGGGCGATACACGTTATGTAATGGTCAATGTAGAGTTTTGACCGTGAAATTTTATGCACCATTATATAACGGAATTTAACATCGCGACAACTTTCAAACAAGTTATATAATGGGTGTTACGTAACGGGTTTTACGTGAAGTAACGGGGGAGTTTTTATTCCATGGTTGTCACTAACCTACCGCTCACCCTCATCCTTTATCTGGGCTTGAGACCAGCAATAAGCAACAAGCACTCATAGGCGAAGCAAGATAGCGCACATGGATTGTAATTTTAGCACAAACGCAATAAAGAGGGACACTATAAAGCTAGAGGATAAAGAAATCTGTTCAATTGAATGCTTGATGAGTGAGTTTTATGTCACTCATCGGGTAGTCATTGAATCTATTTTATAGCATCTTTACTTCTGTACTGCGTTTTAAAACAGCAAGCAACCCCATTTTTCCCCTTCTATTACCCACGACATTCTCTCCGCCTTCTCTCTAAACCCTAATTCCTCATCCTTCTCCCTCATTCTCACCCACAAACCCTCAATTCTCACTCAAATTTCAGTAGCTAAGTCTCAAGTTCTTCATCTCCATCTCGTTTTCTACCTTCCCAGACCATTTTTCTGCATTTTCTCTCAATTCCACTCACCCACAAAGCTAGGTCACGAAAAAATACTCTTGGGGTCCATTTTTCATCAACAATCAAAACCAAGCAAAAAGAGAAGAAATTATATCTCTTTGATGAAAAATTCAAAATTGTGGTATAATTTCTAAACCCTAAGTTTTTTTGTTTTCTTCTACATTTTGCTTCATATTTAATTTGGTGAATTTTTATGACTTTTTGTTTCTTATTTACATATTGAGAGAGAATTTAGTGTATTTTTGTTGAATCTAGCTGTTATCCACCAACTTTGAGAAAAATTTGGTTGTTGGTGTGGAAAGTTAGCTTAGTTAAGACCTAGGGTTTGCATTTTGTGAGTGTTGCTTGAACAAAATATCTAAGTTTAGGTGTAAGACCTTGTTTGAAGACTAAATTGTGTGTAGCTGATTGAGTTTTGAGTCTTCTATCATGGCACCTAAAAAAATCTTCGAAAACCTCACACCTTAGCACGTAGCACCACTTCTTACAAAACCCAATGATAGAGTTACGGTATCAACCTTAGGAGCTAGGATGAAGGAGATAGATTCTTCAACCTTGCTAAGAAGGAGTTTGTCTCGACCAAGTTTATCTGTAGAGGTCTACCGAGTTAGGTATCACTCGTGACATTGACCTGCTAGCCTCAAGGCTAAGGTCAGATGGGCCTAACGACTTTATTTATAAAGCAAATGTTTTAACACACCCACGCCTTGTGCTAGAGTTCTTTTGACTCTTCTAATTGAAGAGGAAGAAGGCACTGAAGATAGTGATAATGAGCCTGAGTCTGAAATCTCTATTTGCTTCCGTCTTTTTGGTCGTTCCTTCCGTGTTTCATATGAAGAATTAAGCAGGGCTTGGGATTTTGACCCCGATAGCCCCCTTGCAGGAACGATCAATGACCCCTATGATGGTTTTCGCGATCAGGATGAGTGGTTGTGTTTAACCACCCGCACTCCTTTTCGTCTTAGGAAAGAAAACATCGAAGATAATCCATCCCGCCATGCGATACATCCAAAAACATTGTAGAGTTAGGGAACATTATGGAGAAGGATATGAAACTTCTCTTCTTGTGCCTTAACGAGAAAAGACCCTAACTCCATTAATCTGGCGAAAGCCCTTATTCATGAATTCATTGCTTTAAGAGATAGGGACAAGCCTGAAAAAAATGTCTTATGGGTGGGATGATAACTTTTCTCCACATAACCTTTGCCCCTCTGAGTCTTTGGATGATTTGGATTTTTTTGATAACGACACCCTCCTTAACATCCCCCTCTTATAGAACTATCGCATGGTCAATGAAACAAGAAGGGACATAGTGTACAAAGTATTTGACCAACCCGTTGGTAGTTCTTATTGGTAGTTATTCTATGTATGCTTTTTGCCTCTTTGTGCTCTTGGTCGTATTATACTTTGTAGTCTTTGTCATGTCTTTGACCTAGTAGCCGCTTGTCCCTTTTCTCTCTAAAGCAATGACATTTTTGGTGGATGGTTATCCTTAGTGCCCTAATGCGATGTCATCTCTTTCTCACATTGTCGGTAGTGGTGTTCTTAATTGATTTTGAACGGTTGGGATAGTTCAGGAAAGTGAGAATTGGACTAGCCCCCCAATGGGTGACTTAGTCAAATGGGGGCACGCTCTCATGGTACCTAGGTTGGGTAATTTTTCCATAAAAATGAGGGATGTTAGGGTCAGTGCTAGGATCAAACCCCCGGGTACTCGGTAATCATACCCCACATCATTTGGCTGAGTGGGCCAATAGGGGTATGTGGGTTGGCGGTTGAACCTCCCGGGCACTGGCCTTCTTGGTAAGGTTCATATGAGTAGTTGACCAGTGGAGCTATTTCACCCCGATTGACATGTAAGGCATAAATAACTTACAGGCGGTGTGCCATAGTGGCATCTTTACTCTCGCGTTGATCAAAATAAGCGCGAAGAAAGGACATGTCAAAAGGCATCTCGGGCAGGCTCACCAACGAGTGTGGACAAGAGACCGAGGTCTCTCCTCCTCATGTGCTTGAACCCCCTATTTTTTAAGCCTTATGGTTCTAGGGATGAAGAAGGGGTTCTCTACCTACCGCAAGTTTGGTGTTCAAAATGTTGGCCAGGTGGCAGTATGGTCGGTCGAATACTTTGTACACTAAGTCCCCTCATGTTAAAATGACCATGTAATACGTCTATAAGAAGGGGATTAAGGAGAGTATCGTTATCGACAAAATCCGAATCATCCAAAGACTAAGAGGGGCAAAGGCTATGAGCGAGAAAAGTTATCATCCTGCCCATAAGAAAATTTTCAGGCTTGTCCATGTCGCTTAAAGCAATAAATTCATGAACAAGGGCTTCCGCTAGATTAATAGGGTTAGAGGTCTTTTTCTTGTTGGGGCACAAGAAGAGAAATTTCATAACCTTCTCCATAATGTTCCCTAACTCTGTTCTCCCATAAATGGCGAACATCCAAAGTTTTTGGATGTATCGCATGGCGGGGTGGATTATCTTCGATGTTTTCTTTCCTAAAACGAAAAGGAGTGTGGGTGGTTAAACGCAACCACACATCCTGATCGTGGAAACCATCAAAGAGATCATCGTCGTCATCATTGGTTGTTTCCAGAAGGGGGCTATCAGGGTCAAAACCCCAAGCCCCGCTTAATTCTTCATATGAAACACGGTAGAAACGGCCAAAAAGACAGAAGCAAATAGAGATGTCAGACTCAGGCTCATTATCACTATCTTCAGTGCCTTCTTCCTCTTCAATTAGAAGAGTCAAAAGAACTCTAGCACAAGGCGTGGGTGTGTTAAAACGTTTGCTTTATAAATAAAGTCGTTAGGCCCATCCCACCTTAGCCTTGAGGCTAGCAGGTGAATGTCACGAGTGATACCTAACTCGGTAGTGGTCTCTCTACAGCTAAACTTGATTGAGACAAACACCTTCTTAGCAAGGTTAAAGAATCCATCTCCTTCTTCCTTGCTCCTAAGGTTGAATGGTTGATACCGTAACTCTTCCATAGGGTTTTGGAAGAGGAAGCGATGCTAAGATGTGAGGTTTTCGAAGATTTTTTAGGTGCTATGATAGAGGACTCATAAACAAATCAATACACAAAATTTAGTCTTCAAAGGTCTTACACCTAAGCTTAGATATTTTGATCAAGCAACACTCAAAAAATGCAAACCCTAGGTTTCAACTAAGCTAAATTTATACACCAATTACCAAATTTTCCTCAAGTTGGTGGATAACTAGATTCAACAAAAATACACCAAATTCACTCTCAATATGCAAATAAGAAACAAAAAGTCAAGAACAATCACATTTCAACTTCAACACACATCAACACTTGAACACATATCTTAAAATGTGTTCAAGGAAGTTCTTAAGCCAAAAACTTGTTTTGGTTCTAATAAAAACACTTTCCTTTAGCATTTCCACTCTATATAAAAGCTTTAAGTTGTAATTTTGGTTCTCAAACACTAGTAGTTTAGAAGTGGTGTTATTTGGAGAGTAATCAAAGCATTTGGGTATTTCAGAATTTGTGGGTTTACAACTTGTGGAGTATTTGAATATTGGAATTCTTAATTTTGTTATTACTATTCTCAACCCCTCCATTGTTGAAGGTAGTAATTATTCTAACTTTTAATTCTAGTTAATTCATTGTAAGAATCATGTGTGTTTTGATTTTGATGTGTTGTTCCATAAACATAAGTGAGTACTTTACTTTCTAGAGTTTGGGGATGTAGATAAAAAATTGATTTACTTATGCGGAGAATGGGCTGAATATGAATACGTACATGCATGAATATGTGAGTTCCATGGCAAGGAATTGATTCCCCATTGAAGTAGCATGTGTCTACTTCATTCCGATCTCCATCCATGGACAATTTATATTGAGTGAATGAATTGAATACTTGTAATGTATGAATTCATGGTAGTAATGAGTAGCCCAGAAGCTAACTTTATTAGGATTCCTTTGAGACCTAGTCAATCCTTAGGATGATGAAACATGCCTATCTTGTATGATTTCTTCTTGTTCAATATAAATTGGAAATGTTGAGCATACAATAAAAAGTTAGTAGTATGATCGAGTTTTATGCCCAGAAGCCGAATCTCCTTAACCATATTAATAACTATATAGTTCCTATACCTAGAAGTAGTGGAGCTAATATGGAAAGGCTTCTCTCATCACAGAACTTGATTAAAAACATATTTTCAACCCCTGCCTTTAGTAAATAAAGGAGTTAATTCCCTAAACTCTAGTCTTTAACTTTATAATTTGAATGTGTATCATTGTTATTGTAACACGTTAAACCAAAGTGATATTCCTTACTCCTTAGTTCTTCATTATGCTTAATTTATGTTACATGTCCAATTTCATGCTTATATCCATGATTTGTGAGTAGTTTAACTTCTAGGGCATTGGGTTAGTAGCTCATCAACATGTAGTGGGGTGTATGTGCTTGATTTTGGATTATAGAGCTTGAATGTTTGCTAGTTTGATGAGGTTTGATTCATGAGCTATCCCATGAAGGAGTGCAAGTGCTTCACACTTCACTAAACTTGGTTGAATTTGTAGTTTTACTTGATGATGTGCTTACTTATTATTCTCATGTTGATGGTTGATAAGCGAAGAAGCTTGAAACCATCATTAGTCACTTACTAGCCCAAGAAGGTGTGTATTTGATTATGTTTTTAGTAGCTTTGCATATACATCTTGTTAGTTGCGCATTCGTGAGCTAGATTTTAACATGAGACATGTGGATTAGTTGAGTTCAAGGCCAAGAAGCCCACACTCCAATCTAGTTTTGCTTGTCTAGATCACCAAAGCCAAGAAGTTGAGGTGATACATTAGAGCTAGCTTATGCTCACTTTAATCACCATGCTTTGTTGTTTGTGTGGCCCCTTAGATGACGATGAGTGAATTCCCCCTAAACTAGTTTTATCTTAATTGTTATAATCCAATACGGTAACAGTCTTCTTAATAGAGGACACCAACCCAAACAAAATCTAAAAACAACCCCCCTATTGCCTCTAGTTCTAGTCTAAGAACATGATCTCCTCCCTGTGGATTCGATCCCATCTTGCCACTATACCTTTGTATCTTGGTGGAATTGGGTAAAATGATCAAAACTTTGGAAGTAACGACACCAAGATGTTGGCCCTCTTGCACCTCACGCTAGAGATCCGATCAATTCTTAAATACCTCAGATCTATATTTAAAAGTAGTGGGGACATCCAACAAAATGTGACGCATAGAATTAATTATGGGTGGCAAAAATAGAGAACGACTATTGGAGTATTATGTGATCGAAGTGTGCCCTTAAATTTAAAGGGAAAGTTTAATCGAATGACCATTAGACTGATACTACTATATGAATCAGAATGTTAGGCTTTTAAAAGGGATCATAGTAGAAAGATAGGAGTAGCGAAAATACAAATGTTTAGATGGATGAGTAGACACGCCTTGAGGGATAGAATTCAAAACAAAGATATAAGAAAAGGTTAGGAGTTGCAAATATTTAGTAAAAGATGAAAGAGAATCGTTTAAAATGTTTGAACATCTGCAAAGATGGGGTATTAGCAAACCGATAAGGAAGATAGAAAGTTGGAGCTCTGAAGACTTAAAAAGAGGGCTACGAAAACCGAAGATGACTTAGAGGACAGGAGTACAAAAAGATATGAAAAATCTAGACTTACAAATTGGAATAATAGAAAATCGAAATGAATGGAGAAGAAGAACCAATGTGGACGAATATTGGCGCTGATATATTGGTTCAT
This sequence comes from Amaranthus tricolor, assembly GCF_026212465.1. NCBI lineage: Eukaryota > Viridiplantae > Streptophyta > Magnoliopsida > Caryophyllales > Amaranthaceae > Amaranthus > Amaranthus tricolor. The sequence goes on along the minus strand of NC_080059.1, from coordinate 11,372,728 downwards.
GTAGCGGAGCCCAATCTTTTATGATCAAAGCACTCATTTTTGTACACTGAAAAATGTGGTATGATGATGATGAAACTGAAAAATGTGTTATGTTACAGCAGGCACAAGAGAAGTATTTTCATGAAGAAAATATATCCTACAAGAGGTGTAAATTTTGACACGTGTTTTATTAAAATAGGCAGGCAATTAAATGATAGAGCATTTCTGTATGATAACATCTGAATATGCAAATGAAGGAATAATCCTTCCCATTTGCAAATAAAACATAGAATAGAAGGAAAGTTGTAACCTTGTTAGAGCATGGTATTCTAGCTTCAGCTGCTCGAGCATGAAAGACAAAACACTCTGTTGGAGGACCACTGAAATATTGAATTGCAGTTCTTAGTGCCATTCATATCTAGGTTTTAATTGATTGATATTGCATGAATCAGAGCTTCCCTAGCTAGCCAAAATATGCATTTGGGAGGAGGAAGAGTTCTAAACTTACGTGTTTCTTGCAGCTTTGGTGTCTCGGGCAAACATTTTATAGGAAAGTAACTTCCCTTCCAACTGTCGTAAAAGTTGATCAACTCTCCTGACAGAGAAGCTCGTTGGTTTATTTACCAAATCCAGTTCATCATCATGAGGGTCCTTTGATTCCTCCTCTGTGTTATCTTCATTTATTTCATTTCTACCCAAGTTCTGACCATTTTCAGAGCAGATAATGTCTGTCTCTTTTTTAGGTCTCAGTTCCCTGCAGTCTCCTTCCTCCAATGGAAATATGTAGAGATATCTCCTCCATTTGGCACAAAAATTTGGATGAAAAGCACGTGATACCTTTTAACAATAAACTGAAAAATTCACATTCATGCACAGAACATAATCAACTTAATTATCTAAAACCAGAAATGAATTATTGAGAAAATTCTTCATAGGTACTACCTGAGACACGGATACAACTCGAAGTTTTCCAGGAGCAGCCATATTAATGGCATTTTCAATTTCCTCAATTCTGACATCCTTCCGCCAAGTATCTGAACACACCCATAAAGTTACATCAATGCTAGCCAAGAATAATAAGCATTTTTTTCAATGCTCTAAAAAGCAATGCTATCTAGATACTCTACTCTATATATTCTAACATGTAACTAAATGTATGCAATGCAAATTAACTATGCTTTAATTTGATGTATTCTAACATGTATCTAGATTCGGCGGATACGATATGATGTATCCTAGTTTTGACATTAATCACTATGCTTTCAATCTCGATATGAGGCAATATAGGGCAACATAGATGAGACAAGTGATGGTGATAGAGCATGGAAGCAAGAAAAAGGAATCACGGAGCCAACAATCTATGTCAAGAGTTTTGAATATATTAAACTTCAGGTCATTAAATTATGGGCAGTTACAGAATGCAGACACGAAATAGTATTAAGTGCTAACACTTGCAAATGTGATAGTCTAGGCATTTAACAATACTTCCGTGAAAGAACTGAAAAATTCTTACAGGAATGTAGATTTGTTTTGTAAGTATATTAGGAAACAATACCCACTCAGAAAAGAACTGTCTGGAACTAGTTAAAAAATAAATCGAGAAAGATATTCAAAATGAATCTATAAAATGGAAAAGAAAAAAAAAACTTTTTTAAAAGTGGTCATCCTGCATTCATAAAGAGATAAAGAAGTAGACATTAAGAGTAAAAGAAAATTGAGCACATTCCTACCCCAATATAGTCACTGCAAACACTTTTTATCAAGCGTCGAGAGAAGCGTACTATTATGACCCATTTGCTACTCATTTATCTCTTGGCTGCAGCCTTTCTGCTGGTTTTACAGTTTGAATTTAGGAGAAACGTTGCATAATCGTGACCTCCTCAAGCCAGCTGGTAGAGAAGCCATAGCCTTACATTGTTGTTCTAATGCTTCATGTTACCGTAATCAATCCTTAGCTTGTGCTATGCCATTTGCATGACAAGTGAAGGATTAATTACTTGTTTGCCCAGTTTTTTTACAATCAGCGATTAATGATGCAATAGCATTGGCATAACTAGGCATGGCCACGGGGCGGGTTACCCGGAACCGAACCGGTCCCGAACCGCTTGGAACCGGAACCGGAACCGGAACCGTTTGCGACAGGTTCCGAACCGCCCCGAACCGCGAAACCGTGAAACCGCCGGAAAAAAGTCGCCGGAACCGTGAAACCGCCGGAAAAAACCGTCGTGAACCGGGCCAAAAAACCCGCGGGTTGGAACCGGAACCGGTCCGGGAGAACCGGTCCAACGGTTCCATGGAACCGGTTCTGGAACCGGAACCGGGACCGGTCCGGTTGAACCGGCTCAACGGTTCCATGGAACCGGAACCGGAACCGGAACCGGGACCGGTCCGGTTGAACCGGCCCACCGGTTCCATGGAACCGTTGAGCCAAACTAGCCGTTAGAGAGCCGTTAGAGAGCCGTTGGAATCCATCCTATAAATACTCATCACTTTCAATCATTTTCATTCACAACTCATCTCTTCTCCTACTCTCTCTACTTAATTCTTTAATTACGCAATTATTCTCTTAATTACATAATTAGTCTTCTAATTATTTCTTAATTTAGTTAGTTACATAATTAATCATTTATTTATTTCTTAATTCTATATTTCTATTTTTACTTCTATACTATCAATCATGTCTTCATTTTTGAAAAGAGCCACAAAAAAAGTTACTAAAGTGGCAAAATCATTAGGAGGTTCCAGTTCCTCCAAAAGAAAGGCCACTTCTACTCCGTCGGTATCAACAACACCCTCCATTAGTAATTATAATTATGAACCTAATTATCCGGAAGGGTACGACCCGGAGTTACATCAATATGCAGAAGAAGTGGAAAAAGATATACAAATTGAAGAAGAAGAAGAACAAGAAGAAGAACCAACGACCCCAATTGGGGTACATATATCTCGACAGTCATCAACAAGATCAGATGAAGAACAAGGAGAACAACAACAACAAAGACAAGCTCGTGGTAAACGAGTCAATTTCCAAACTATCGGTTAGTTTTATAATTTTATTCTTCAAATTAATTAAACTTTAAATTATTTATTTATTTAATTATAGTTTTATAATTTTAAATTATTTATTTAGATGAAGATGAACCAATAAGACAACCTTTTCCGGCAATGCCACCTTCTAGTGGTAGAGCTGTTTCACATGTGTGGTCGTATTTCACAAAAGAACCAACCGAGAATCCAGATATGTTCCTATGCACTTGTCAAATTTGTGAAAGTCAAGGAGTAAAGCCCTTAGTTTCATACAATTTCGCCAGAGGTAAATACTTTTTAAGTTTTTTATACATACATAATACATTCATACATTATATATTCATATTTTATAAACATTTATTTATTGTGTTTTGTGAATACGTGTTAGGTGGTGGAACGGGATCTTTTAACAAACATTTGGCAAAGAAGCATGGAATCACAAAAGAAACTCATGCATCAAGCGGCAGCGGGACCACAAGTGGAAGCCGACAGACACAATGGGACATTCCCAACACAGGTATGCCTTTTAGATATAATCGTAATGACATGATTGATGAATTTTCTAGGTATGTAATTTGCGATGAATTGCCTTTTAACCACGGTGAAAGTAGGGCATATGAGCGTCTCACTAGACAACAATTGCAACCACAATTTAGAGCAATCCCTAGGAACACTCTTAAAAGACGAACAATTAAATTATACGAATCAATGCGCTATGGCCTAGTTGAAATGTTTAAATCGTTTAATGGTAGGGTTAGCATAACAACTGACATATGGTCTGCTCCCCCACATTTAGAATCTTATATGTGTGTAACAGCACACTGGATAGATCGAAATTGGATTATTCAAAAAAGAATAATTGCTTTTGAGACTATGCCAGAAAGACACACCGGCGAAAACATAAAATATAGATTAATAGAGATATGTAGGGAATGGAACTTATTAGATAAAATATTTTGTTGTTCAACAGATAATGCAACCGCAAACATAAAATGTATAGAACTTTTATTTAACGAACCCGCCTTTAGTTTAATCCTTGGGGGTAGCTTATTACACATACGTTGTTGTGCGCACATAGTTAACTTATCTTGTCAAGTAGGTATAAAACAATTAAGTGAATTATTAGAACCAATTAGGGATATAGTAAAATGGCTTAGGATCGGAAAGATTAAAAGAAGATATAAACAATTATGTGACCAATACCAACTTAAAAAAGTGTATTGGTCATTAGATACTCCTACACGTTGGGGGTCAACGAACGATTTATTAAGAAAGGCGATTGCTTATCGCCCAGTAATAACACAACTATATAGTGAGTGTACAGATAGTTTCATAGCTGATGAAACTTGGGAATTAGCAATAGGTGTACATAACATATTAGAAGCGTATGACCACGCGACTAAGATTTTTTCTTATGTTTATGAACCGAACGTTCACTTAGTAATAAGTGAATGTATTACTATTTTTTATCACCTGCTTAAACATAGACAAGAAGATACTAACCCACAATTAAGGCCGATTCTTGCTGAAATGATGGAAAAATGGAAATCATATTTTACCGATTTTCCTTACATTTATGGAATCGCAACCATTTTGGACCCACGTTTTAAAACCGAGGTCCTAACCAAAGTAATAGGATTTTATTATCAAGCGTTAGATCGCCCGTCTTCCGATGTAGCTTATTATGTCGGAACATGTAAAAAATATTTAGCTGAACTGTATGAATTTTACGCTAGTGTATATAACCCGAAACGCGATATGTCTAGGCGTGCTAGCGTTTCGGCTCGTCCCTCTTTCTATAATTCAGTAATTGCTAACATAATGACGCAAGATGATAGTTTTGTAGGATCTTCTTCTTCCTCGACCACATTTTTAGAACTAGATAGTTATCTAAAACACCACTTTGAAATAGACCCAAGTGTCTATAATATTTTGGAGTGGTGGAAAGAAAAATCTTTTAAATTTCCCATTTTATCGAGAATTGCAAAGGATATCCTTGCAATTCCCGCGTCCACTATTGCGTCGGAGTCTGCTTTTAGTGCAGGTAGAAGAGTTCTGGATGAAAAGCGATCTCGTCTTGCTCCACATAGTATTCAAATATGTGTTTGCAAGAAAGATTGGGACCAAGCGGAGATACGAACACAAGGACTAAGGAACGATGATGATCAAGACGACGATGATGATCCATGGATGATGATGGATACAACTTCATCATCGTCAGGAGGAGAGTCAGCGGAAGCATCTAATCAATATCAACCACATGATGATGACGAAGACGAATAGGATCAATCCGACAAGCGACAACGATGAATCAACACTCAACAACTATAAATAAAAGGTATGACAAAGAACTACGTGGGCTTTGATTCCTTCGGGATACGTAGGCAGCTTAGTATTCATTTGGGTACTAGGTTCAAGTCCATTTTCTCCCTCTTTTTTTATTAATCATCTTTATCGACATTATCATTGATTCGTTTCTTATTAATTAATTTTTTTCCATTCATTTTAGTAAATATTTCAATAACGATGACAACTTGACATGCAATGAATTTCGCTAATAATCAAGTAATCATCAAAGGTACGTCCGCGATATTATAGTATTTTTTTATTATACAAAAATTTAAAGAAAAAATTAAAATGGAACCGATGGTCCGACCCGCCCGTCCCGTGAGTTGGAACCGCCGGAACCGCCTCATGAACCGCTAAGGAACCGTTTGGAACCGCCCGGAACCGGAACCGGAACCGGAACCGTTCGCGACAGGTTCCAAATGGAACCGGAACCGGGTGGAACCGGAACCGGATGGAACCGGAACGGAACCGGACCAACCCGGACCGTGGCCATGCCTAGGCATAACCAAATCAAAACCGAAGGTCAACTTTTTTTTACTTCTATTTGGTTAAAGTTAAATTTAAAATTCACATTCAATTTTAGTGGATTGTATGCTAGTAACTTCAAAACAAAAGTGTTAAAGCGTTTTTAGTTATGTTAGTAGTTTTAGGAATTTGTACAGTGTTGTTGATTGTTAACTTTCGGTCTTTTAGAGTGTGTGATAATGTAATATGTTGTAGGTAGCATGATCATGTCATTAGGTCGTATTAGCTTATATTTACAAGCATGACGCAGCAAATCCATTGAAAGCTCAAGCCAAGCTACAAGCAAACTCGATGATATCGGAGTATGTTGGTGTAGGTTTGTGTATGAGCAATTGGCAAGTAAATTCAAGTCAAAACCAAGCTCCTTACTCAGCATCAAGTAAGCAGCAACAACACCACATAATCAGCCAAACATATTTGACTCAAGAAGCCATGATGGGACAGAAGCGAGCAACTCACAATGAACTTACACAATCTAGCTAGTTGTTGTATTTAGGCAAAGCTTCTAATTAAACCTCAAGCTACCTATTAAAGAACCAAAGATATACTAGCTTAACTTAAGAAAATACTACGATTTGGAACATCACTTGTTTCAAGGAAACAGCTAGCACAACAGCAGTCCCAATACGCTACAGCACACCACAACTCCTGGCATCCTTTGTGTATTTGATGTTTTCTGCCAGTTGGGACATTACCCAGATGTGAGGTAACCTCCATCCAAGCCCCAGACATTAATCTAAAGGGTCCAATAAGGGATAAATGAAGAATTACTAATGAAGCCTCTTTTGGCATTCACTAGAACACACCACAACAAGGCTTCGCAATGCCTGGACTTAGCTTCTAGTTCAGCCCCTTTAGCACCTTTTTGAGACTTAATAAAGGTTTCCCATCATCAAAGAAACACGGTCCAATAATGTGAAAACCTTAGTTTGAAGACAGAAATTAATTGGAGCCAAGTTATGGGCAGAAGACAGCAGGTCTGTTTCCACCACTACCAGCAGGACCTTGTCTGAGTATTCAGCATATTTGCCCCACCTAATAAACTGAAATTTGCAGGATCTTTTTACCCATCGTTGGGGACTTAAAACGAAATTTTTAGGAAAAAAATCAAGGTCATTGGCATATAGAACAGGGTGATATGATCTGAGCAATATATCTCTTGAATCACGCCCGTTAAGGGCTTTTATACGGTTTTGTATATACTTTATTTGTGTTTTTTTTATTTTCCTTCATGAGTAGGTAACGTAAGGCTACATTATATATTAGGATGTATGTGTGAGTCATTTAGCATACATAAGGGTTATAGGTAAGACTTCTAATACAAATTATGAAAGGTTTTCCTAAGAATCATTGTACTGTAAGCCTTTGTGCTTGTTTTGAGTGGAACTTGTTTGTTTCACTTGTTTATCTCATATTTGCTTTTCCTAAACCTATCAACATGTTGTGAGTCTAGGGATACCGAAACCCTAGCCTCTTATAATGTCTTGGGTAAACTTCAATCCTTCTAAAAAGGTATGTTTTCAAGTGTCAAGTTTCAATAAGATCGTGTTTTACATCGGTCTTACAGAGTTGTTTTCAACAGAGTCTCAATCTGAACGATTTCGGAAATTCCAACTTTGATCTCTTAAACTTTCCGTTTAACTGTAAATTGTAAGCATCAGCTTGGTGTAAGAGCTTTGGTAAACTCTATTTAAGTCTTAAATGCCTATACACATCTCTAAACCTCCAATTACAAAAGCCTCAAACACAACCCACAAAATCGCACCCAAAATTATGCTCAACAAAGCCTTATTTAGTCACCTAAACCTATCTAAAACGTGAATCTAGGGAAACCAAACCTTTAGCGTCTGAGATTATCTTCGTAAACTTCAATGCTTCTCAAAAGGTAAGTTTCAAGTGTCAACTTTTATTAGAGATTGTATTTTGCTTTGGCCTTGTACAATTGTTTCCAACGAAGTCTTAACCTAAACCAATTTCGAGAATTCCAACTTTGAACCTACAACGACTTTCTTTTGACCCGTAAACCGTATGCATCTATAAATTCAGAGCACGCAAATGTTCACATAGAGAACATGAGAGAAAGGTTACTTAGGCCTAAAATCTGTGCCAAAACCATTGCACACTGTATACATGATCCATTTGGCTAAGTACACTTATTTTTCTCAAGGAAGCATGATCCTTTTTCAAGGAAGCAGCAGCACATCATTTAAAAAATGGTATTCCTATCAAAATCAAATAGCACAACTTATTAAATAAGATGTCAAAATTTCACTTACAGAATGAACAAACTTGGTTAAGTGCTGTAACCCCTTTGTCTGTACGACCAGCAACAACCGCCATCCCTTCAACAGGTAAACCCTTAGCTTTCAGTTGTTGAGCTTTCCTTTCATCAACAAATATCCCAATGGACCTCTCCACCAATCTGTAAGAAGGTAATAAATTTGACAAAGATATTGCAGCTTGTGATGGATAAGGACAGCCAATTATTCGATTTCAAAATCCAAAGAGATGATCAGATAGCTACCTAAGGCCATCAAGTCTAATTAACAACTTGTATGAAGATAAATGCAGAAAGAAAAAAGGACGCGTACAATTATTCTCGTGACAAATAATTTAGACAGCAAACAACAAAGCCATGTCATAAAAGGATAATGAAACATCAGCTGCAAAGCTAATGGATGGAAATTTCTGACAGATACGGCATTTATAAATTCAGTTCTGTAAAAAGATGTATTATCCATGATCCTTATATAGCAAGCAAAAAGAACCATATACATACAACACTAAATTGAAGAATAGAAAAATATATAACAAAACCAAACATTATCACATGTTTCGACAAGGTGACAAATATCCTCTTGGATGGTACTTCATTTGGAGTCTTAAAAAGCATTTTTCCATCGGAGTTCGGTGCACCAGGCGCCTAGGCGCGCCCTAGTCTTGCTTTTTTAAAATACGTTCAAAACCAAACTTGATGTTCCTTCATAGTTTGGGTCTCAACTCTCAACCCCAATTTAAATACTACAAACAAGGCATTAGCCAACTCTTTTTAAGACTACAAAAAAAGTCACATCCACCCATACATGATGTCCCTTCTTTTTTTTCTTTTGCCCCCTCCTCCCACTCACCTCCACATACACATACCAACTTATAAAGGCAATTAAATATTTTAGATTATTACAACTACAATGACAAAAAGTGAATTTCAAAAGATTAAGGTGGATTACAGGAACTTATAGATGGTTTCCACATGAATACTCCTTCCCAAACCATTTTGATATCCTACAATCTCAACCAGCAAATCTAAATACTTCATATCTTTTTACAATCCTAGTACTATGCATGGTTATTAAAATCACGATTCTACGATTTTACGATCCAAAAATAAGCGAGCGATTCGAATCGTAGGTAGAATCGTAAGTTGGTAGAATCTTATGATTCTAATTAATATAAAATTTGTAGAGGTAGAATATTATACGATTTTACGATTTTACGATTTAACGATTCGATTCTACACATTTATTTTTAATTTTATAAATTTTTTTTATGTACCAATTTTTTTTTTTTACCAATTTTTCTTACAATTTAACGATCCATCATCATAATTTTAAAAAATTAAATTTCTTCATCTAGGTATGAAGATTTAAACTAATTATTGAATATTTTTCTATTTCATTCTTAAAATTGAAGTGAATGAAACTTTAATTAATAAACTTTAACTTTTGAGGTGAATAAATATGACTAGATTGCAAATTTATGTTTATTGTAAAATCTTACGATTCTACGATTCGATTCTACAGGTCTGAACGATTCCAAGTAGAATCCCGATTTTAACAACTTTGGTACTATGTATAATCTTCTAGCCCTATTTTAAATCCCCTAAGTTCTAATTTTCTATCTTCTTCAACGATTAACCAATACCTCATCGTTGCACATGCTCAAATCAACTTAAATGATTCTCTTTCATCTTCTCCTAAATAAATGTGAATCCTAAACTCAAATAGAAAAACTCAAAATGGGTTTAGGGATAACATGAACCGGACCAAAAAAATGATTACCCTTTTTAAAAAACCGAACCGTATATTAAACCACAAACCGGACCAAATAACCAAATTATAAAGCTTTGATTTATGGTTTAGACCAAACATCAAGCAGCCCTAGCAGTAACGCGGGTAACGTGGTTGTACGAAATATTAATCAAAACCATAAAATATAACTTGAAATGGTCAAAACGCAATTTCTTTTACACCTCAATGACGCAAATAATACGAATTTAGTTTTAAAAACCTTACGACTTGGTTGCTACAACTGATGTGACCTTGTTTCTGCACTATGATATGTACTTGGAAAGTACTACAACAAAAATAATGCCAAATCCTTAAAATTGAATACTTAAAAAGCACTAGAAGCTCCAAAACTACAACTAAGTAGTATTTCAAAGCTTTAATCCCAAAATATGAGTTAGCTATACTTTACTTGGCCTACTAATACTAATTTGCAACGAAGAAAATCCTATCTAACACATGTATCACTTTTTATATTGCACTCAGACACAAAAATATTTTTCTCAAGACAAAGCATCATAAAACATACCCTTGAACAGTATTCAATCCAGGTTGCTTCTGCCAACCATCAAAGTACTCCCCGTGATAGGAGACTAATATTTTGAATGTCACTCTTTCCCATCTTCCAGATTTATCTTCAGGGAGACAGTTTTCAACAGCAAAGATACCAGAACTCGAAGTGTCCTCCTCATCCTAACCATTTTTCAAGACACTCGGAATAAGCATGAATACATAATATAGCTCAAAGACTAAAGAAACACCAGTGCCTTTAAACCTCATCACTAAAATAAAGTACAAGATATCTACAACCACTATGTTCACTGAGACATAATAAGAAAATTATTTAGGGCATCATAAGTGTGCACCAAAAATGCTTCCTTTTCCATCCTCCTATCAAGTGTCTCTATATAAAGTCAAATGACATATATTTTACACTTCAATATATATTTAAATAAGTTTAGATTACCTCAAATTTCAGTTTCAGTTCCTGAGTTACAAAGTTTAAGAAATAAATACTTTTACTCTCCTACTAAAGTTTTCCCAAGATCAGTGAAAGCAGCAAAACAACAAAAAGCCACAACCAATAATCGATTCAAATTCACTAAAGCTTACCAGCAAAGCAAATTGAACCAAAACTACCAACCTTGAGACTAAATAGCTCAGCCAAAGTAGAGCACCCATTTACCAAATCATAATAGAAATCATTAACTGCTTTCCAAGGCTTATTATACATAAACTGGTAGCTTTCCCTACAATATAAAGCAAAGAAAGCAAATTTAACGACACCCAGAAAGATCAACAAAAACTGAATGAAACCCAAATGAGAATCGGATTTAGGAAAACAATATAAAGAGATATACAGAGTAAAAGTAACAATATGATGATGTAAAATGAGGAATGAGAGGGAAAAAGAAACCTCGAAGTCCATCGCAAATCCTTACAAGGATCAGTGTGAGCGTAGTGATGGTGAACTTTAGTATTAGGAGTAGTTTCTTCAAGAGTTGCCATTAATGAAGTTCGAGCAAATGGACAATTGGGAGTTTTCCGAATTGACGCTATAAAAGTTGGTCTTACTATCTGCATAACTCAGAAGATTGTTTGAAATTTGAAGGATATAGTAAGTGTAGAACCCCTGGGTCAGGATGCCAAGGAGTCGCTTAGGCTAATCACAATTCTTATTTTTAGCCATCTTTTTCATTTTATCGTCGCCTCTATTTTAAATTAATTTAATAAAATGACAAAAATGCTCTTGGACTAAAAAATTTTAAAACTTCTATAAAACACTTCAAACTCACTCAATAACACTTTTATCACTTCAAAAAACACAAAATCTACACATAAAATTAATCGGAGCTAAAGTACGATTAAACCTAGGAGGAGTCGTTAACAAAAACTCGAGGTAATTTTTTTTTTAATGTAACTAAAAATTACAAAAAAAATAAAAAAAAAATTACGAGTCGCACAAAAAGTGCGACTGAACCTAGGAACAGTCGCACTTTTTGTGTGACTCCTCCTAGGTTCAGTCGCACTTTTTGTGCGACTCTTAATTTTATTTTATTTTTTTTGAATTTTGAAATTCCTTTTGTTTGATTAATTTATTTTTTAAGTTATTATTATTTAATAAATGTTGTAATAAATATTTTATTTTAATATATTATTATATTATGATAATATTATTATAATAATTAGTTTTGAATTGAAATAATTTATTTAAATGTTTAATTATTTTTTAATATAATAATAATATATAAATTAAAATTTAGTTTTTAATTAATTTTTAATATAATAATTGTTGATAAAATTTTATTTTAGTTGTTAATTAAATTTTAGTTGTTTAATTATTTATTAATATAATAATTGTTTATTTGTTTACATGTGTGAATTATTTTAGTTGTTAATAATTTTATATGATTGTAAGTGTTTATTAAATTTACTTAAATGTTTATTAAATTAATAATGTAAGTGTAATTAAAATGAATATAAGTTAATGTATTTTTTTATGCTTTTAATTTTTTATTAATAGTTTATTAAAATATGAAAATTATAGTAAATGGCTGAAAATCAGGGAAAAGGAAAAGGCTTTTTTAGAGGGTTATTGAGCGGAAATAGTTCTAGGCCGAGTTTACTAAGAGGAGGGTTACGGGTTCTACAAGGCGAGCCAGGCAGGAACAGGCGGCCAGACATAGTCAGGCCCAACGTTCGAGTACCCTAGACCATGTGCGTAGTCGCTTTGAGCGCGCAGACTAGCATGCGTAGTAATACGGTCGGCTCAGGTGATGATGATACTGATTACGACGAGTCTGACAGTCGGGAAGAGTCTGTCGGTCAGGATGAGTCTTTCGGTCATCCTGTTGATTGGACGCTCGTCATAGGGCATGTTGGTCAATTTAAGATTAGAGGGCATGGCACGGCTGGCACTTCTGATCACGCAGGAGTCAGCCAGGTTGAGGATGCGGCTCCACGAGGGAGGAGGCGCTCACAGTCCGCGGACATGGACTAGTTGATCACATCACCCCAGCCCGGGGGCCCTGTTGACACCAGTTTAAAACCCAGCTACGGTGGGCACGTAGCGAAGGTTATATTTGAGGGATCGGAGCGCTAGGAAGAAAACGTTGGAGGCGATCATCAGACTGCAGGACATGTCTGATGAGTTGTACGAGGTGTTACCTGCCACTCCTCTAGGTCCTCTACCATACATAATGCACCATCACATTGATAGTGCTCTTATTACGGCCTTTGTGGAGAGGTGGCAGCCTAATACCAACACCTTCCACATGCCATGGGGGAGATGACCATAATGTTGCACGATGTGCAACGCATTTTAGGAGTTGGCATTAACGGTTCACTTCCCGCTGAACCTGCTGATGGTGACTGGAAGCTTGGCCTGGCCGGTCTGTTTGAGGAGCCAATTTCGAAGCTACGTAAAAAGGGGTACTTCACCAGCGAGAGCATTAACGTTGGTGAAATGTTGCAGCTATGTGTAACACCCCGGCCCCTCGGACCGCTGGTGACTACTCATGGAGACTGTAGACTGGCCCCACAAACCAACACAAGTCTTTCCAGCGCACTTTAGCCTCACTCGTGCGCACCCGGGAAAACTTCCCAGGAGGTCACCCATCCTAAGATTGCTCCCCACCAAGCACGCTTAACTGTGGAGTTCTTAGCAAATGGGCTCCCTAGAAAAGAAGATGCACCTTGTTGATATGAGTAGTCTATGAATCCTTTTTCAAGCTAAATCTGGGGTATTACACTATGCCACCGTTACTGCGTATTACATGGCTATAGTGGGTTCCACGCTGCTGGAGGATAAGACTAGAGTCAAGATGCGGCCTTACCCTATACTTGCTGTGACTGATGATCAGGATGAGATTGCTTGGGGTGCAGTGACGCTGGCTAACATGTATCGCCAACTGGGTATGGCGACAAGGACTGGGTGCAAGACTATTGCTGGTTGTCTGACACTGTTGTAGACATGGATTTACGAGTACTTCCCATCCTTCCTCCCCCATCCTTGTCAAGCTGATATGCCTAACAAGACTAGGGCGGAGATGTGATCCTCGCAGAAGCCAATTCGTGAGCTGATCAGACTAAGAGACTGTAGGAGTATACTGGCAGGTTTTGTACATGACCTCAAATATCGTTATACTAATTATTTCAATTTTATATTATGTTGTTTATGTTAATTTTCTTTGTAAGCAGGTGGAATGGACTCCGTACATGACTTCTCCTAGGGCTTTATTGAACGAGCACCCACGCACCACCTATATCGGGGGTATCACCTGTTTTAGGTGTATTTGCCTGAGAGGACAGTCAGACAACTTGGTTTTGTACATGCTATTCCCCCCCCCCCCTCCGTTAAGACCTACCCAAGCTCTGCGACCAGCACAGGGTTCCTATTCAGTGACATTCGCTTCTCTGTCTATGCACACGGAGATGTGGAGTAGGTTCCCCTATTGTGCCCGCGTTGGTGATCAGGCACTGCGTCGAGCATCTGTTCCATCAGAGGCTGTCCTTGAGTACATCGTCTGGTTTAGAGGGTCTTCCCACACATTTTTCATCCCTGGTGAAGGACCTACTGCTGCGTTTGGTGCAGCGGATAACAGAGTTGAATACGTTAGTGTTTCTATTAATCTATTTCATTTTTATGTGTCATTACCAAAATTGTTGTTTAACTTTTTGGTAATGCAATTGTTTTGTTTGTACAGTTTGCAGCTGAATTTCCAACTCGACTCGCGCCATTGCTCAGGATGCCAGTTGTTGTTAATATGACGCCCCGGGAAAGACAGGCTGCTGATTTGTATTTGGATGAACTTAGAGATTTGTTTGCCGAATGGCAAGAGTTTAGAGGGCACAGCCCTTCATAGACATTTATGTTCGTATTAATGAAGAATTTGTATTATTACGCGTTGCGTTTGATTCACTAACATATTTATTCACTAACATAATTATGGAATAAATAATATAAATACAATT